>NW_024081317.1:1042457-1068280 GCF_003009895.1 Hyaena hyaena
TCTGAGGGGAGTCCTCTGAGCCTCTTGTACTTCCACATTTACTTCCTTCCCCAGGTCGGGGAAGTTCTCTGCTATAATTTGTTCCAGGACTCCTTCAGCACCTTCCCCTCTCTCTTCCTCTTCTGGGATTCCTATGATATGGATATTGTTATGTTTGACCGTATCGCTGAGCTCTCGAACTCTTCTTTCCTGTTCCTGGATCACTTTGTCTCTTTTTTTGTCAGCTTCTTGTTTTTCTATAATGGTGTCTTCTAAATCACTTATTCTCCTTTCTGCCTCTTCAAGCCGTACATTGGAGGCCTCTAATTTATTATGGATCTCATTTATCGCATTTTTTAATTCTTCATGCCTATGTTTATTTTCCATTCTATCTGTAGCCATAGTTTCTTTGATGTCCCCTATGTTTTTTCAAGCCCAGCTACTAATTTTACTATTATTATCTAAACTCTTGTTCAGTTATGCTACTGATATCTGTTTTGAGCAGTTCATTAGCTGTCATTTCTTCTTGGAGTTTCTTTGGAGGAGAGCTCTTTCGTTTTGTCATTTTAGTTAACTTTCCGGCTCTTGTTGGTTTTAAAGACCTGTTATGCTCTCTGTTTCTAGGAGCGCTGCTGTATCCAAGAAGACTCTTTGACTTTCCAGGGCCTATCCTTTCAGAGAGTGTTTTTTGAATGGTATCTCTTGGTCTCTCTTGTTGGGACTTGGTTATTTTATTTTCCTATTCGTAGTGATATTTGGGACTCTCCACCTTGTGTACTCTAGCTTGTTTTTTGAGGTAGCCCTGGAAAAGAAAACAGACAGACAAACACACAGGGAGCAGGAGCACACAAACGCACAGGCTAATTCAACTAACATGCAAAGCGAGAGGGAAAACAAAAAAGTTAAGAGAAAAGACGGAGGAGGGAGGGCGAATAATAGGGAGTATAAAATACATAAAAGGGTCAAAAGGGGGAAAAGAAAAGGAAAAAAGAAGAAAACCGATGGACAACGAACAGTTTAAAGCATATACCTGGATTTCCCAGCTACAGTTAAATAGCCGTGTGTATGCAGTGCTGGTTGAATAGCATAGAGAAGGAGAGAGAAGACAGGGCAGGGATGAGGCAGGATTGGAAATAGAATGTACAGGCAGAAGGGATAAGAAGCTTTTTTAAAGAGGTAAAGGGTAGAATATGGTTAGATAGGTGAGAGAAGGATGCTGGTATTATCCAGAGAAACTATATAGTCTCATTACTCCTGAGAGAAAGAGATGAAAATGTCAGTAGTTGTAGAATTACATCTACAGAATGGACTCGTTGTCATTGTTTAAGCAAGCTGGCGACCAGAGTTAATCAGGTCAGTGTTCTGGGGAAAAAAGAGAGAAAAGAGAAAGGAGAAGAAAAAAAAAAAGAGAAAAAAATGAAAAAAAAAGGGGGGGGAAGGGAGGAGGGCACCTCTCAGGCAGGGATGGGCGTGGTGTGATCCAATGCCTCAGGCGGGAGCTCTGCCTTGGCGGTTGTGGGGAGGAGAGTGAGGGTGCTCCAGTCCCTTCTTGAACCAAGCGCTGCACCTCGCTTTTTTGGGAGTGTAAACTCCCCGTACCGGGGGCGCAGCCGAAGTTGGTTGCACTCTTCAACCCAGGCCAGTTCCAATCTCCAAATCCCAGTCCGCGCCCCCGCTGACATCGCCTTAGACACAGCTTCCCAGGCAACCCCCTCGGGCAATTCCAGGCCCCCAGCAGAGCTCTGGGGGTGGAGTCATTATCGCTGCTTCCTTCTCTGGGTCGGGCTGGTGCGCTAGTGCGGGGTTTGCCTGCCGGATGTGAGGAGCCCGCTGGAGTGAGGAAAACCGGGTCCCTCTATGGCTCGTCACCCGAAACACGAACTCACAGGCAGATTTCCCAGTTTCTAGCTCTCTGCCTTCCCTCTAGAGTTCCACCCAGCTAGAAGCACGGACGCCTGGTCCGCGTGCGCGGCTCTTTCTGGGGCCCAAGCCGCACAGGAGGACAATGGAGGCAGGCACCGCCACTCTGAAAGCCACCGCCAGGAGCCCACATAAAGCAGCAGTCTGTGCGCTCAGCCCCCCCCACCCCCCTCCGGGACCACTTGGCGCGAGGGGACCTGGCGTGCAGGTATTTGGCAAATACGGTCTTTCTATGCTCCGAGCAGAGGTTTTTCTGTTTCGGACTCTCTCCTTTTCTCCTCTCACTCCCCGTAGAGCGTAGAGGGGGATCGCCTCCGACCCTGGAGTCTCCAATCCTGGCTTGATTTTATCTTCCCCAGTTCGCACTCACGTTAGAAGTCTTTCTCAGTGGATTCTGCGTCCTTTTTCTCCCAATCTCTCAGATTTTCTAAGGTTTCCAATGGCTTCAGATCTTTTCCGTGTGATATATGTGCGCGAGTGCAAGTACAGAGCTCCTTACCTCTCCACCATCTTGTCCCCTTCCGAGTAGTAAGATTTCTTAAGCAAAAATGAGATTTAAGGCTCTACCTTATAAAATACCTATTATAAATGTCGTAGTGTTCACTTGTTTTCACATCTCCTTTTCTATTGCCTACATAGGTCCTTTAGAGGTAGTCAAAGAGGCTGAATGGTTAAGATATATGAAAATCCAGAGTCAGTCAATCAAGTGATTTTTCCTGAAATAAGAGAATAATATAAAATTAAGACTCACTGGTATTACTTTTTAAAGTATTCATTTGGAATGCAGGAATTCCTAAAGAAGCACTAAAGTTCCTCCTGAAATATTAGAAGGGAAGTAACAAGATACATTGCAGAAATTAGGAAACTTAAACGTTCAAAACCTGGATTGGTATATTAATTTTAAAATATTCCTCAACATCGTCCATCCAGTGCATTGTCCTCACTTCATATCAATGGAAATTGAGACCCAGGCATGAAGGAGCAGTAGCAAACTTGAAACAATAAAAGGTAGATCAAAAGCAGCATCAAAAGAACAGTTACTCTCTTTGCCATCAGTCAGTTTCCACAGAACACGTTTGACCACCATTGAAAGTAACAGTTATTCTTATTTCATCATATCACTTCCCCCCCCCCCAGAACCTTTTAACACAATATATAGGAATCGTTCTGAATAATATATGTATTTATCCATTCCTCTGTTCAGTGCCTATTTCTTGAACACCTTCTAGATTCAAAGAGTCTAAGACTTGGAAATACAGAAGGAGATTAGATTATAGTTAACTGCCCTCAGAGAACTTACAGGGCAGTGGGAAAAATATATTAAACATGTAATCCCGATGAAGTATAATACGCCTGTGATCAGATATAAACATATCATTCAGTTAAGGTTTAATAGAAGTTTTCCAAAATGAAGTAATGTTTAAGCTAAGTTATGAAGGACATTTATTAATTAGAAACCAAAAGGTAATGATTGAGTGGGATGAGAACACTGAACTCAGTGAAACATTAGTATGTCCACATGCCACTCACACTTACTACAGTACATAAATATGGCTAACACTTGACCTACGTTATTTTCTGACCTCTTGAACTTCTTAAAGTCAATCAAAATTGGTCCTTTAACATAATTGTTTTCAAAGCTTAAGGGGAACTGTTGCCATTTCAACATGCTGATGATTTTCAGAAAGTGTTTCATGTTGAAATGAAAATTTATTCAATTATGTGATAAATCACATTTGACAAGAAAACACATTGCATAACTACATGAAAAGAGTTATGTACCCTTAAATGGGATTGTGATTTTTCTTAAGAATACTTGTACTTTTTTAAATGTTTGGATTTTAATAAAAGAATTACATGTTGAATTATAGGTGACTAAGGATAGTCAAAGTACCATGAAAAATAGATTTTTCTCTACTTATTTTAAAGTCTTCTCATTTATATAGAATAGATTCAATTGTGCAATGCAGTTGAGTTATGATGAAAAGAAGGTTGATCTAGCTATAAACACTTCTATTCCCTAATATGAATGAAAACCTAAGCTCCAATGATAGCATATAAGTACAAAATAGAAATACAAATGAGTTCTTACTAATATGGCAGCTGAGCTGATGTGGAATGATCCTTCCTCCGCCAATAGTCCCTAAAATATATGAATAAAGTATAACAAAAGCAAGTAGCTAGTGGCATTCTCCATCTAAAGAGAAAAAGGAAGGAAAGAAGAAAGGGAAGGACTAAGGGAAGAAAAAAGGGAAGGGAAGGGGAGGGGAAGGGAGGGGAGGGAAGAGAAGGGAAAGGAAGGGAAAGGAAGGGAAGGGGAGGGAAGCAATCTCAAGACCCAGCAACAAAGAGATATTCCAAGTGGAAAAATGTTGCTGATGCTCTAGGACTCCTCTGGGGGGAAGGGGGACAGAACCCACTAAAGATGATCTTACTGTGAAAATTAAAACCAAAATTGTGATACACTATGAAATATAATTAGCAGAATAAAAAAGAAGGAGATTTAGCACAACCATCCCAAAAGTGATGTGCAGAAAAACAGAAAAATGGCAGTTTAATTATACATGTCAAAAGTTACTGAAATATAGGAAGTTTTATCACTATCAATTACAAAATGATAAAATACTAGATTAGAAGGGGTAAGATTTTGGAGAGGAAACTAGCCCAGAAGGACAGTGAAGCAGATTATTGCATACAGGCAGCAAAGGACAGCTCTAAAACAGTCAGCTTTCTGGTTTTGACAATATCCTGTTGTGATTTTAAGACAGTTTCTTCTGCTCTTCTCACATCCTATCTATTTTTGCTATTTCCATGTACATGTGAATAATGTCTAAATTGACTCAATTAAGTTCATTTAAAATGGAGATTTTATATCACTAAAACAAATGGGAAATTTGTACTTGACATAAATAGAGGCTACCTAAAAAATATATACAATGAATATATAGAAATATTTTTACTTTAATAGTTGTTGAATAACATAGACACGTAAGTGTAAGTAGTAATAAATCTAACTGATTCACAAAAGGTCCATCTGAAACAATGTCTCCAGTGAGAAGAATATAACTGTAGAAGGAATATAAATGTAGGAGGAAGGGCACTGACAGCATCTTCTACAACTGACAATCGATCTAGTAACTAATGCATGATTAATGACTGGTCTACGACAAATTTCAAAAGAAAAACAGCATGGGTCTGAAATCAATTCACGATATTTTAAAAAAATTATACATATCTTGCTGATTAACAATATCTTAAAAGGATAGTGTTGAAAAAAAGTATTGTGTTGTATGTTGAAATTCTGTATATTAGAATCAACAGTAGTAACCATTCTGTCTCTTCAGTCTACAGTTCTTATGAGGTGCTTTTGGTGTCCAAGTCACCAAAACCCTAACTAAAAAGGCTTAAACAACAAGATTCACTATCTCGTATAACAAACACTCCTGACACATACTGGATATAGGAATGGTTGACTCTGCAACTAAAAACATCAAAGATTTGTGTGGTTTACTTCTTCTTTAGCAGATGGGCTTTACCCTTATGCCAGATACACTCATGACTGCAATCTAAGTTTTGTGTTCCTAAAACTCTTAACTGAAATAGTGTCCCACATAAGAAAAATTTATCATTTTATATGTACCTCTTTCTAAGAATGAAGATCTTGTTCAAAATCATCCAGCAAAATGTCCTTCTCATATATATATATATGAGATATATATATATATATATATTCTCTCTCTACGTATATATTATCTTTATATATATATCTTTAATTTTTTATATAACTCACATATGATGAAAATGCCACCATTTTAAAGTATAAGATTCAAGAGTTTTTAGTATGTTTGCATGATTATATACAACCATCTTATTCTAGAACATTTTCATAAAGAAACTCTGTATGCATTAGTATTTATTTCTGCTTTTCTAACTCTTCCCCTATGAATGAATAATCCACATTCTGTCTCCATGGGTTTATCCATTCTAGATATTTCATTAATTAAAATCTTACCATAGATAGCTTTTTGTTTCTGGATTCGTTCACATAGCATAATGTTTTCAAGGTTTATTCATGTTGTATCAGTACTCCATTATTTTTTTAAGGCTAAATATTATTGTATTGAGAGGGTAAGTGAGGAGGAGCAACAGAAGCAGATTTCAATGCCACATTTCTTTATCAGTTTGTCTATTGATGAATATTTGTGTTGTTTCTATGTTTTGGTTATCAGGAGTAATACTGTTTTGAGCATTTGTGTAAAAGTTTGTGTGTGAACATGTTTTCACTTCCCTAAGATACACCCCTGGAATCAGAATGTCTTAGTTACATGGCTATGGTGTTTAACTTTCAGAGTAACTGACAAGGTGCTTTCCATGGTGGCTGTACCACTGGACATTCCCACTGCTAATGTGTTACAGTTACGTTTTCTATACAACCTTGTCAACATTTTTTATTGTCTGTTTTTTTTTAAAAGGTGTATTTATTTATTTTGAGAGACAGAGAATGAGCAGGGAAGGGGCAGAGAGAGAGAGAGAGAGAGAGAATCCCAGGTAGGCTCCATACTTTCAGCGCAGAGCCTGGCATGGGACTTGAACCCATGAACCCGCAAGATCATGACCTGAGCCGAAACCACGAGTTGGACACTTAACTGACTGAGCCACCGAGGAGCCCCTGTTTTGTTTTGTTTTGTTTTGTTTTGTTTTTAATAGCTACTCTGATAAGTATGAAGTGGTGTGACATTTTGGTTTTGACTTGCATTTGCCTAATAATTGAACAACTTTACATGTATGTATTGGCCATTTGTATATATTCTTTGAGGAAATAGCTGTAAATTCTTATCCCATATTTCAATTAGGATATCTATTTTTCTATTTTTTTTTTTATGTCAAGTAGCATGTCTTCTGTATGTATTCTAGAAACGGGACACTTTTTCAGATACATGATGTTCCAAATATTTCTTTCTCTTGGGAGCTCTATTTTCACTGCCTTGTTAGTGTTGTTTGAACGACCAAATTTTTTTTTTTTTTATCTAGAAACATAGAGATTTAGCCCTATTTTTTCCCAGGAGTTGTGTAACCTATATTTAGGTCTATTTTGTGTTCATTTTTGTATACGGTACAGGGTCCAATTTCACTTTTGCATGAAAATATCCAGCTTTTTCCAGCCCAATTTTTTTTTGAAAAGACTATTCTTTCTTCATTGAATAGTCCTGGCATCCTTGTTGAAAATCAATTGGCCATGAATGCATGGTAGGTTTTTTGGTAGATGTTTAAATGTTATAATGCTGTAACTATAAATTCTCCAGTTTGCTGTTTTATTTTGCTGCATTTTTTAATTGCTGTTGGTTATAGTAGTCTGATTACTGATTTTCCCAAACTGTATTTGAAAGGACTATATTCCTTATTGAGTGTGATCACTATAGTCTCTGCTCCTTAGGTTCTGTTTTGTTGTTTTGGCAATGAATGTGTTAAATGCCAAAAAATTATTATTTAAATTGTGTTAAATGCCAAAACAAACAAAAGATCAAAATACCTGTCTTAGTCTTTGCATCTTTGTTCTCTGCCAAGCCACTCCCTCAACAGTAACCAGGCTTGCACTTAGCCTGTAATTCAGCTTAAAGTAAAAGTTTAAGGTTTTCACCAATATTTTCTGAGCATGCATCTTACCCTGAGAAAAATTTCAAAATTGGCTTTCTATATTTTCCATGCATTCAACTTTCTAATTTCCCAAAGACCTCCCTACCTTTTTCTTCTGGACTTTAGGCAGGCTATTGTATGTTTTTACTTTAATTATTTGTCTCAGATACCAGTAGTTTGTTAATTTACCTTTTAATAATTTTTTAAATCAATCTCTACTGCTTTTCCAGCCTGACTTCTGAGCTAGCTTAAACAAAGATGAGAGCCTTGCATCAGTCATTCAGATCGCCCATAAACAGGTTAGAGTGGACATACATGATAAATTGTGATTAAGGGCTTCCTTGCTCTTCCAGATGAGGAATCAGTTCCACAATGGGAACATCGGTTTCCCTCTAAAAGAGTTATGCCATGCCCATGAGAGCAGGGAACAAGTATAAGTAAAAACACCACAAAGATTTTCCACCATTTTAACGTTGACTTTATTGATTCAGTGCTTGTTTGGGTGCTATAAAACTTTGACTCCTTTCCAAGGTTCTGATAAAGTTGCTTCTGACAGTTTTCCTTGGGTTTCAAGGTTTCAGTCAGAGGAGTGGGGCCTGGAGGTGCCATTTTGTTGATACCACTCCTCCTTCTCTCTTCTTTGGCCAAAAGTGCGTCACAGTAATAGCAAAACCTCAGAATGTGTCCTTTAGAGCTTGAGATAAAGGCATGTGATCCAAAAGTACGGGTTGTTTTAAAGAAAAGTGTAACTGAATCCACCTGTGTCACCATGACTTAGTTTTGTATTCAGGAGGATTTGTCCAGGAAAGAAGAGAGTTTAAATCACCTAGGTTAAGATGCCTTAGTTGTGTTTTTCAGAAAACTTTATCCAAGAAATGTAAACCTACACGCAAATATTATTTTCTTCAGCAAATTCTTGAAAACCCACTAATCTGCGACAAGAGTTTATTTACCCGAGCAACCTGTTTGTTTATTGAACATTTTACATAGCAGAAATAATTTAAAGGCTCTTGCCTAGATAGTTCCAGCAAGCCTTAACTATTATCTTAAAATCTTGCCTTATTCCAATCATTTTCCTGCCTTGAAGAACTTTCCATAAAATATTTGAATTCACACTGCAAGTATTGTAAATACCTCATTTATGACTTTCCCCCTCTAAGCTACTGGTAAGATTCTGTTAAGATGGCATTCGCATTTACTGTGTGTTCTTAAAAAGTTAGTTTTGACTTATTAACAGTTTGCCTGGTGATATTTTAGAGAATCCAACTGTGTAAACTACAGTGTTAAATAGTTATGGTAAAGTTACTCAAGTTTTAAAACACTGACAAGAATGTTTGAGCTCTGTATGTGTCTCTGAGTTTTAATATTTGCTTACTTTAAATTCTTCAAACCGGAGTACTTCCTAAACATTGTGTGCATACTATAATTTTCACGTGCTAATTATATTGTTTTATATGATCAATTATAAAAATCAAATTGTTTTATATAATCTGTTACAATGTCTTTTACTTTATTTCATAATTTCCTTGTTCCACATAAAATTATCATATGTGCCTTATGTTCCTCAGTCTTTGAGCAACTTAATACAAGTTTCTGTTATGAAGGGCCAATCAGCAATTATCAAATATCATTGCTTGAGTCGCCCACATTTTTTAAAGTAAAATTCCTGAGAATGTGATGTGGATTGTAAAACAAGATTTTTGTATTTTTAGATATAATCATTTACCCACTGAAGATAGTGGAGTAAGCACTGGTATCTTCTTACATTCTGAATAATTAGATGGTTAGACTTAGGGGACATGACTGGGGTACTTAAGATAGCTGAGCTCTTAGATATATTTAAATTTAAGTACTATGTTTACCTAGCCATCAATTCCCTTATTTAAAATTTCCCAGTGGAGTTTTCCATACCTGCTGGTCAATTTCAGCATCTCCCATAAAATTAGAAAGGAGAGAAGCTTTGTTGAAAACGGAAAATGTAATCAGGCTGATTTTACCACCTTATTGTGGCTTTATACTCAGTTTCAACAAGTATTTGAGGCACATATACCATGACCACCAGACCAACAATGCACTGATATTTCTAATTGTTTACTAAACCATTTATTCACTTATGGAAGCCATCATATAGTTAGCAGGTTTTTAGTTTTAAGGTGATGGAGAAATGTTTTAGGCCCTTTCTCCTTTTATACTGTGAGAAGTACATGAAACAGATCCATACTCTGGCTTAATGAATCTAAGATAAATCAATATCTCCAAATCACAATATAAAAATGAATACATGATAACAGAATAAGCAGGGCAGAAAAAAATGTTACATCTCCATAACAGATGAGGGAATGCTAACAAGGTACAGATTGACATACTCCATAGAACTCTTGGAAGGCTGTACGTTTGAAGGTACTGATTACTGAAAAAAGGTTAGTTGAGGTTGGTGAGGATATGCTTCAAAGAGATACTGACCAAAAAGTTTGTATGTGGAACAAGAAGAACCCAAGATTGCCACTTTCGTTATTCATAGTCAGGTAGAGAAACCTATATCCCAGGAAATGGTAGAGATAATCTCTTAAGTAATTAAATTAGCTACTCCCAATTCTTAGATCCCAGGAAGGTAGGAGACTGCTTTACTCACCTGTGGGACTTGTTCTTTTTTCTTCCTGGAAAAATTTTTTGTATTGTTTTTTGTTATGTTTTGTTTTATTTATTTTACAAAGTGTGTGAGCAATTGGAGGAGAAGGGCAGAGAAGAAAGGGGAGAATCTCAAACAGGTTCTATGCTCTGCATGGAGCCTAATGCAGGGCTCAGTCCTATGACTCTGGGATCTGAGCTGAACTCAAGAGTCAGATGCTCAACTGACTGAGCCACCCAGTGCCTCCCTGGAAATGTTTTTATCATCTTCAGTGAATAATATAGGAGCATGTCAGGGCACCTGGGTGGCTTTATCGGTTGAGCTTATGACTTTGGCTCAGGTCATGATCTCACAATCCATGAGTTTGAGCCACACCTTGGGCTCTGTGCTGACAGCTCAGAGCCTAGAATCTGCTTTGGATTCTGTGTCTACCTCTGTCCTTCCACTGCTCATGCTCTATCTCTCTCTCTCAAAAATAAATGTTAAAAAGAATTTTATGTTTTATTTATTTCTGAGAGAGAGAGACAGCATGAACAGGGGAGGGTCAGAGAGAGAGGGAGATACAGAATCTGAAGCAGGCTCCAGGCTCTGAGCTGTCAGCACAGAGCCCGACGCGGGGCTTGAACTCATGAACCATGAGATCATGACCTGAGCCGAAGTCGGACGCTTAACTGACTGAGTCACCCAGGTGCCCCAATTTTTTCTTAATATAGGAGCATCTTTTTTTTTTTTTTTTTGGCTGAACCAAACTTCCCCAGAGAAGAGATGGCTAAATATTGATATTTGGAAGAACCAAATGAAATATAAACAAATACCTACAGTTGTGGAACCTTTCCAAGGTTGATGATCAAATGTATACACTTAAAAAAAAACACAAAAATCCCCAAAACCAAAAACCAACCTAACTCAGGATGAGCAAGAACACAAAAAGTAGAACATCTCAAAATATACATATATATACACGTGTGTATGTGTACATTATATAATTACTACTTGCAGAGAAATCTCAAAATAAGAGTACAGGAAGTTGTACTAAAGCTATACAAATTGCAATTAGAGAACAGGATAAAGATCTTAGATATTAAATGATTAGATACAACTTAAAACATCTGTACAATTTTACAAGATATAACTTCTGTAATTCTCTTGGAAACTAGGGGGTAGAAATAGGTAATAGTTGGGAAGACATAAGAAAATTGAACAAATGAGTCAGGCTCTCCAGTATTCCTCTAAATGCTATTCCAAAAAGAGACAAAGAAAATAATGGGAAAATAGCAAAGAAATAATATAGGGAAAAAATCCCAGAATTGAAGTAAGTCTCCATTTTAAAATGGACCACAAAAAAAAAAAAAGTAAAAAGATCTACTCTGTGGCATGCCGTTATAATGTTTTTCAAAATATTGGTTATAAAGAGAGTATTCTGAAATTTTCCATATTTTAATAATAAGAAAGTTTCATACAAAGAATTGAAAATCAGCATGGCAAGAAACCCTTCAACATCCACACTGAAGCTAGAAGATAATTGCCTCCAACATCTTTAAAATTCATAGTGAAATGATATTTTATTTATTCATGTATTTATTCATTTATTCTAATAAATGGTATGACTAAATACGGATTTATAAATTGAGTAAGAAGGTAGAATAATGATGTTTTCAGACATTCAGTGTCTCAAAAAATTTTCTTTCATGTACTGTTTTATGGGAATCCAAAGTAAGATGTACTCCAAAAGTAATGAGAAAGTACAAAAGCAAAGGCGTTGGAGCTAGAGAACAAAAGATCTATCACAACAGAGTGATCAAGATAATTCTCAAGATGAGGTCAAAGAAAAACCTTGATATCTGTACTACAGGAATTGATAAAAGATACTAGTATAGTTTGGAGCAGTGACTCCAGAAGAAATATATGCAGTGGATTGAAAAATGAAACTGACATTTTCTGACAGTTCTGATTATATGAATATTGTGTTGAGAAGAATTTCAGATCTGTTGGAGGGTGTGGGAAGTCTTAGAAAAAGATTCAAAGACTATTAAGCAATAAAAAATAAGCAACAATAATTCCAAGAAAAACAAAAGGAGTAACAAGAAAGAGTTATCATAGTACATTATGACTCAATTCACACAGTTATGGTAATTAAAACACCAAATATTAAGCAAAGATTGTGATATAATAACATTTGGAGAATAGAGGTAGGAAAAGTAGAGAGCAGGAGAACCAAAATAAAAAATTTATAAATATCAGTCTCCAGATATCCATTGAGAGATAGAAATGTAAGCATGTTATTTGGAAATATAGAAGCAAGATCCAGAAGAAAACTTTTTCTTCCAAGATTGGGATAAGAGTAATAAGACATCATTGAGTTTATTCTAAGCAGTTTAGAACTATTTAGTTCTTTAAGCCATATTCTTGTTTTACTTTGATAAAATATGAATAAAAAACTACCTGGCACCATTGCATGTGCTTGGTTACTACAAAAACATACTAACAATGAAGCTCAGTCCTCAAGATCCTCTCCAAAGTGCTGAAAATCTTTTAGATTTTAGTAATCTTCAGTCTTTGAGTAGCATATCATGCACATATTAGTGAAGAATGTTAAAAAAGAAATTTTTGCAGAAGAGTTTCCTGGAACCAAGCTAAGAAATTGGAATGAAAGCAAGACTCTCAAACTGCTTGGGTTCAAATGTTGGGTTCATTGCCAGTTCTTTCTATGTATTTGAGCATTTCTTACTTCTCTTTACTTCATATGCAAATTTCAGATGACATTACCATCTACCTTATGAATTTGTTACCACATCTTTTTCCTATTTCTCTGCCAACTTAAGAAGATAATATATGTATAGTGCTGATTATAGGACTTACTATATAATAACTAATGAATAGATGATGATGATAATGGTGGTGACACCAATGAGGAGAAGGACAAAGATGATGGTGGTCATATAGCCATGTACCAAGGAAAATATTCATTATTCCTTAAGCCTTCTCAAAGACTAACAAAATTCCCAATATATATAATATCCTACTTAATACTTCGTTCTTTTCATAAAATTGTACCTGATAATATTATGCTTGTTGTCGCCAAAATGAATAAGTTGGGAAGCAGTCTCATAGGGACAAAAAAATTGGGTGATCCTAATAATTGAAATCAAAGTTACTTGGGTGTGTATTTTTTCATCATTTTTCTTAGTTTTGACTCAGTTTTTCATTGAATTTTCTTCCCATCCAAGGCCATGTGGGTTTTTTTTGTATGTGCTTTGGATTTTCCATTTTTAAAAATATGAATCTCTGTTCATAGTCAAAGGAGGATGCATGCATGAAATACATGCAAAAGTGTGAAGTTGCAGGAAAGAAAGATGCCCCCAAAGGGTGGATTGCTTAGTGAAGAGTGGTTTAGAAAGAGATAGATAAATGATCCATTACTACCATATTTTTAAAAAACATTAGAAAAGTGACAAAGGGTTGAAAGTTAATGGCTCTTCGCCTAGTGGCGCACTGCCCTTGTCATTTTGAATAGTGTTTTCTTGAAAGGACATCACTATTTTAAGGCTGTGAATTCACAGGAAAAGTGCAGCTGATATTTTGGTGCTAAATGTGTTTTTTAATTACTAAATCCTGAGGGAGATGTGAAAAGCATAGAATAGTTTTTAATTTTCTTTCCAGTTTACAGAATTTTCTTTAAAAATTAAGTTTTAGTCCCCTACAGAGAAGAGTCATTTTGGTGTGGTAAACCAAATGAAAAAAGAATTTTGTCCTCAAGTCATAGTTTCAAATAACTTTGTGTTTTTGACATGACTACTTATATTTTGGAGACTTAATAGAGAAATACCAGATGTTTGGTATGTTGAGAACTTATTTTTATTTATTGTCTAAGCGGTACCTAAGAAAATTAGATATAATCCCACTCTAAGTCTGATCTGTAATCAATCAATTCAATAATTCCTGCTCTGCCCTGACCGCCACAAAGTCACTCCATTGTTGGCAAGTGTTGACACAAAGTCAACTCAAAGCTACAGACAACAGGATAAGCCCATCACATGTGATAGAGGCATCTACTTAGGCACTTCTTTAATATTTTGACTTGGAAAAATTTCCATTTCACTGACGAAAGTGGTCTAAAGATGGTCCCTTCTTGAGTATCAACAGCTCCTAGAAATTCCTATTTTCCTTGCTTTCTGTAAGAATGATTAGAGGTAGAAAGACTTTGAAATCACTTGAAATACGTAAGTGACAAAGTAATCACAGTGCCACATAACATATAATCATATAGAATCTGTCATGACCCTGGTGCATTTGCTGGTTTTTCCTGATCCTCCTGGCAACTTCACACTACAACATCTCTTTTTTCAATGCAATCTGAAAAATGATATATAGAACTAGCAACATATATTTGGAATTTCTGAACTCATGGACAGCATTAAAAGTTTAATAATGTTATATTTATTGAAAGCACCACAGTGATGTTTTACTTGTATTGTCATACATAGGTGTATTGTTTGCAGTTCCGAGTTTTTATCCCTGTTGCCACTTGTACGTGAGTGCTGGTCATCAGCCTATCCAAAAATTGTTCTCCTAAGTTATTCAGTCAGTATCCTGAGCAAGAAATTTTGCAATGATTTTGAAAGTCTATTTTGACTACATTGACCATTGACCATTTATTTCAAAGACTTGTTTCTGAGAAGCAGCAAGAGAATTATAATTACATTTCAGGCACAACAAATAGTCATGTCAGCTCCTGTGACTAAATGATAATAAACCAGTGCTTAGGAAGAAATGACCTAGAGCATAAGGTCACAGAGGAGTTTCTGTGTGAGAAAACAAGATTTTTCTCATAAAATGTTTCATTAAAGTGCCTCTTTTTAGTAGTACTAAAGAAAGGTTTCTAGCTACAGTGCTTTAATTCTCCTAAAGAAACTAAACATTTTATGAAAATTGTGATTTATTTTTAGACTTTCCATTTTGCCATTTGGAAACAGAGCTATGAGTTGGAGTGGTTTTCGCTTAACTTCACAAAAGGGGCTCAAATAGAGTTGTTGAGTACTTTCATGAATTTATAGTAAATAGGCAGTGGTGCTGAATGACTGAATGTAGTAAACATCAGGATTAGAGATTCACAGTGACTTGATTCAGAAAGATGCTTTAAGGGAAATAGAATTCACCCTCTCCATCTTGAATAGTTAGGTTTCTGTCTTTCAGTTGCAAGAATGTGAAATCCATTGGCTCCTGTAGTCAAGGAGGGGTATGGGGTATTCATATTTTGAATTCATCAAAACTTAGAAGCCAGAGATTAATGCTTTCAGGGTTCTTTTTGATCCCTTGTTTATTTCTCTTCATGTGCTGGTGCAGTTTCCTTCTGAACATAAATCAGTAATCACATACCAGTAACTCCAGTGAAAAAGCACATAGTATCCCTAAAATCCATGAATTAATGCCTAGGAAGGTCTCTGATTTATCCATCCTTTAGGGCCAATCACATTTGTCTGGGGAATAAGTTTTAACAGTTATGAAGTCCTATTGCTCATTCCTATACCTAGGGGAGTAGTGTCAATTAAAGGAACAAGGATAGGAAAGTTAGTTAGACAGGCAGAAAAATAGCTCATGCTGTCCATGGTACTATTTCTTGCTGAAACACCTCTACATCATCACTGGAGATCATCCAGGATCAAATTAAGAAAACACTGTGTATGGTGAAGAGATCGGTAGAGTGGGGAACAGGAGACTACCCATCCCATCTGTGCTTCCAAACACTCTGTGATGGTGAAAACACCACTTTGTAGCTCTTGACTTCATTTTCCTCATCCATACAGTAAGTTTAAGCTCATTACTCTATCAAGTTCATTTTTAATGAATGGATATATTTACCACTGAAAAGCTAATCCTGTTGTTGGAGAACTCATCCTGTTGTATTGAGTTGAATTCTGTGCTTTTTTACAATGTAGTAGTAAACAGATTAAGAGTGGACTCTATGGCAGATAGCCCTGAGTTTGAATTCTGGTATGTGATACTGAGAAATTTACTCAATTTCTCTTTGTCTCAGTTTTCTCATTTGTTAGGTTAGGGTAGTAATTATACTAGCTGATAAGGTTGTAAAAAGGATTTAATTAAAACATGTATATAAAATATTTGTCAAAGTGCCTAGTACTTACAAGTACTGAATAAATATTAGTCATTGTTATCATTACTATTATTGTTCTTATTTACTTCCTTAAAATTTTCAACAACTGATGTCCGTTGTGTCCTCAAGTGCTGTATATAGAATTAAAGAATCTCTTTCATGGGACAGATTTGTCTTTTATTTCTTTTTTGTTCTTAAGTAAAGGCCCTTCAACGCATTCTTACAGGGTGTAGAAAATTTCTTTCTAGTTGTCCAAGGTCGGAGATTAACTACCTTGTCATTTTAACTATGTTTTGAATAAGAACCCAGAGTTACCACACCATGGCAAAATTTTAAAAGGTGGTGGCAAAAGGCTTCAGAAGAACATGGATGTGTGGATTGGACTGTAGGAACAGATAATTGAGTGTAAACAATTCAATTAAATATCTAGATCATATAAAAATACTTATTTGAGAATTAGCCCAAGTAATTTGATTACCTTTTTCTTGCATGATGAAAACTACTTTTGATAATTAGTTTTCTGGCCTATGCTTTCGTCTGGGAGAAGGTAAAGTGATAAAAAATAATTGCTGTTTTAAATGACATCCTCAAGATGCCAAAACATACTATCAGTTGGGTCAAAATTTCAGTAAAACCAGTTCAAAATCAGATGGACAAAGTTTATTTATGGAATGGGTATTTTTCATTGAATATGCCAAATATCTTGACTGTTTAATTTTCTGAATTTATATACCTCTATGAATGGTGATATCTTAAATTAACTTTAATGTGGAAATTTAAAATGAAAATTCTTCTTTAGTTATTGTTATAACCTCACAAGATATGTGAGGCATGGATTATAATTATCACCTTAATTTTAACCAAAGGAATTTGCTCAAAGTCACCTAGCCAATATATGGCATACAGAGATTTGCACACAGGTATTCTAACTCCAAGTAAGTATTCTTATTAATAGAAAATAGTTAAGGTATTTGTTCTGTTTTTCTAATATTGCTTGAGGTCCTTAGACAAATCATCAATATTAAGTTTGCTCATGTGAAGATCCATGGAATTAAGTTGGGACAATTCTAAAATGAAAACTCAAGTGATGACATCCCCAAGAGTTCAATTATCTGAGTTAAGTGTTTGTAATAACGGATCTTGGTACACAGCTGGCACAATTCTCTCTTGTGTTTTTCCTCTTTCTGTCACCTTTCTGTTTCTATGACAATACCCTTAGAGATATTACTAATGAATTAATTATTATGAAAGCGTATATAGCCTCAAGGTTCATGTACAGTAACCATTAGCCACAATGTGGTAGAATATGTATGCTGTTTCCCTAAGGGTATACTAGTCAAGTAGAAATAAATGATCAATGTTCAGAAGACATGTAGAGGTGGAAAAAAAAAAAGGAGATGTGTGGTTATTCATTTGAGGTATTTTATTCCATAAGGCATGTTTACTAAAAACCAGTGAACTCACACAGGAGTTGGAACACAGCTGTTTGGAACCATGATGCTACAAAGTTGGGAGTTGTTTTATGAATGTATGTTCAGTTTAGGAGCAGTGTCTCTTAATAACAACCTCTTTTTAATAGCAGCATCCTAGGCACTTAATCTACAGAGGCAAGTGATTGAATTTAACAAACAAAACCCTCATTTTGAGGATACCCTCAATTTAAAGTAGCAAGGGAGTGTAATTAAGTCTAATACAAACTATGCCTTGAGAATGAAGATACACTAGCAAAGAAACACAGACCAAGTCTACCCAGTACTAATTACCCTGTCAACCAGGGTTATAAGCTATGCTTATATCTGGGGATGAAAGAGGCAGTGTAGGGAATAGTCAGTGGTGTTGTAATTGTGTTGTATGGTGACACATGGTAGCTACATTTGTGATGAGCATAGCATGATATATAAGCATGTCAAATTACTGTGTTGTACACCTGAAATTAATGTAATATTTTGTGTCAAATATACTTCAATTAAAAGAAAAGGCTAGGAGCACCTGGGTGGCTCAGTTGGTTAAGTATCTGACTTCGGCTTAGGTCATCATCTCACATATCATGGGTTCAAGTCCCACATTGGGCTCTGTGCTGACAGCTGAGAGCCTGGAGCCTGCTTCAGATTCTGCAACTCCCTCTCTCTCTCTGCCCTTGCCTCACTCTCTCTCTCTCAAAAATGTACATTAATTTTTTTAAAAAGGCTAGCATTGTTCATATATATATATATATAATAACAAATGTTTTTATTTCATATTAGCCAATCAAAGCAGCACTTGAGGGTTGAGATTTGTTTACTTATGTATTTAGTTTGAAATATATTGACATTTGGAAGGGAATGAATATAAACCACAATATTAAGATGAGCTTAAGATCCACATATATCCAAACAAAGTGAAGGGAAAAAGTGAAATAATTGGGTATTTCTAACTAAAAGAATATATTCTGAAACAGATATATGAGTTAGCAAATGTCTAGGCCAAACTATCAGAATAATTGCTTTTGTCTTCCTTACTAGTCTTACACAGTTTACTCATAGATATATTTGAGATTAAAGGAAATCACTTTAATTTACAGTTAGATAATAATATAACATCTGTTATGTCTGCCATGGATAAGGTCAGCTTGGTGCAGTGGGAAGAATAGCTGGTCCGGGAGTTGGGTCCTCACTTTTTATCTTGTCTCTGTTCATTTATTCTTCTATTTGTCAAATATATGTTAAGCTTACAGTGTACCAGTTAGCATGCAGAGAGTGGGGGGAAAAGTTAAATGAGCATGATTCATTTCTTACCATTGAGGAGCTTGCAGAATAGTTGGACAGATAAACATGTGAAAATAATTATGGTAAAATGTATTGAATACTAGAATAGATTTTTATAGAATATTATGAGAGATAAAACTGAAAAAGGGCTCCTGAATAAGTTAATATTTTTCCTGTGTCTCAAAGGATGATAACAAACAAACAAACAAACAAACATGGAATGTCTTCAGAGGTGGAGAAAGCAGTATGTGCAAAGGTATGAGTAAGGACCTAAAATGTTTCTTTGAGATTTCAACGTATATGGAGATGGATATTAAAATGGGAGTGTAAGAATACTGGTATTCAAGCAGGTCAGAAGTGAGTTGTAAAAGAGAAAAATGAGACCAGAGAGTGTGCAGCCTTATGGCATATTTGCAAGAATTTGACTTTACTCTTTAGAAAATAACTCTTTAAGCCAAGGAGTTATTCATGTTCTATCTGTATTCTTACATAAACTGTATAATCTTGTGTTTTTTTCCTCCTATCCAATGTCCAGTACACTGTGTTGAATGTATATGAATGGTAAAATAATTGGTCATGACCTGTCTTCAATTTTATGTCATAATTTTTAATTTATGACCTTAAGAGGATTAAAAGGATTGCAACTTTAACAAATTTGTCAGCCAGTGGCATTCCTGGAATACTTTTATGCTCAGATTAAACACCAGAAGTATCAGGATAGTCTCAATTAACCATAGTGCAGAAATGGCATACACGATAAAGACCAGTGATGTAAGCAGCTCTTCCTTCAGCAAATCTGGAGCAGACCATGCATAGTTTAAGAGAAGGCTCTTCATTGGGAAGAAATAATGGAAAGAAATATCAAAAGGAATGTAATCTTTAACTTAGAGTCTGGAATAATCCGCCCATGAGATGTGACATGTCACTCCATTCTTCTAAATTGTACTTATAAACTTTTCAAATACTATTTGAGCACTTAAAATGTTTCAGACACTATTGCATGAAACAGCGATAGACGCATTTCTTGTCCTAATTCAGCTTTCATCTAATGAGCTCCAGTCAGCAAGGATTCTTTTAGAATAAGCAACATAAGCCAACTTGAGTTTTCACCAGCCCAAAATGACTTAATTCAAAGGACCTGGGGTAGCTGACAGACTTAAAGGGGAAGCTAGAAATCCAGGCTTTGGAAAGACCAAATACCAATGAGTTCCAGAAAACTGGGTGGCAGGAATTAGGAGAAAATGGGATCATGTGCTGTCAGGGTCAGGGAGGAGTGATTTTGAAAAGGAGAACTGAGTTATCACTAACAGAAAAAATCATGGATACTTGACAGGCCAAAGAAAATGTTTGTTCCCAGTAATGTGTGTTTTATTCTTTGGATGATTTCTAAGGCCTTTATGAGTTGTAAAACTTCTAGAAATCATTACATCATGATTTGGTGTATCACATCTTTTTAATGTTTGTTTCTTTATTTTTGAGAGAGCGACAGAATGCAAGGAGGGAGGGACAGAGAGAGAGGGAGACACAGAGTCTGAAGCAGGCTCCAACTGTCAGCGCAGAGCCCTACACGGGGCTTGAACTCACAAGCCCTGAGATCATGACCTGAGCTGAACTCGACCACTTAACAGACTGAGCAACCCAGGCATCCTCATGTTTCACAGGTTTTTAAGGTGTACTTTATTTTCTTTACTATTCCGCCCTGCCTTATGTAAACAGAATCTCAGCACTAAAGGAAGATGGCTTTCATCTACAAGTTAAATGAAAAAAAAAATAGTGAAAATATTTTTTTTTTTCAAAAGAAGAGGTCGTGCTTGTGTTAATAGTCGTTCTATAAATAGGCATTCTGCAATGCACCACACTCTTTAGGGAAAGAGCAAGGTTCAGTTCTCTAGCTCACTTAAAGCTATCTTTCTAGAGTTGAGATGGTTCCAGAGAGATTTATTTTAACGGATTTATAAGCTCTCAGCAACTGCAGCTTCAACACCGGCTAGCTGTGAGATGTTTAATTACTGAATTTGGTCATTCCAGCAACCACATTAGTCCTCTTGTTAAAGGAAACAACAGTGTTATCAAAACCAACCTGTAAAGCTTTATTAAAACTATCTTTGATGATAACCCCCTTTAGAAGCATTGTTTTTAATTAGACCCTGGGTTTGAAAGCAAGAAGGGTCAATGAAAAAAAAAATTTAATCATACCCCAGCTACTGTGTGACATCTTTACAAAATTCAATTACTTCTATCCAGTGCAGCATAAGAAACATTTGGTAACTGATTAAAACAATTCTTAAAGCAAATTATAGCCCTGTCAGAAAACAAGAAATCAGAATGTCAAAACACAAGGACATTTCTATGCAAAATGTCTTGCAAGTGTCTTTGACAATTTCTGTCTGCTTGTTATATTAGTTTCATTAATTTGGTCCACATCAAGCAAAAGAAAAAAAATTACTTCCATGCATTTGCTATTTGAAATAAAATCCTCAGATGAATAATATTCCCAAAGATAACCAAAGTAGTCATGTGGGGAAATTTTATGCTTTAATTTTATCCAGGCTTACTCAGCACTGTAAAAATCTATGTACAGGTTTATAGCTGTAGAGACCCCAAAATAACTGCTTTTTCTTTTGGCTGTAAAACTGCATCTATAAAATTTCAGCCACTACTAGTATGTAAATGCCATTAGACATAGATTTTATTTATTGTTTCCTGGGGAGAGCCAAACATAATAATATGTTTTTTTCTAATATATTTGGTATGCACTTTAAAAAGTTAACTTATAAGCTACATAGGTCTGATCCTAAAATCCACTGTTATTTTTGACTTCAATTTAAATGTCATTTGTACTTTGTTTATAGAAGATTACTGATTGTTCTTCTCTTCTAAAGCTAAAGAGAAACTCAAAGATACTTGTAGAAAGAGAAAATGATAGGTTATTAGTGAAATAAGGGTCATCACAAAAAATGTGACTTCGTATTAATAGATTTCCTGCCTTACCTCAAAAGTAAAGTTCCAGAATCTTGTATTCAGCCTTATAAAGCCCATTAACTAACTATGCTTCGCACATAACAGAATCCTCATTTCAGTGAAGCAAAACCTTGACTGTAGTTGTTTCTCAACGTATGTGTTGAAGAACGTGAACGACATGGAGGGACACCCACATTTCTGTATACAGTCAATAAACTGTATATAAGTGTTTACTCCACCAGAACTTAACTACTAGTAGCTTACTATTGATTGGGAGCTCTACTGATAACACAAACAGTAGATTAACACAATTTTTAACATTATGTGTATTGTATACTATATTTTTACCGTAAGATAAGCTGAGAGAATAAAATGTTATTAAGAAATTTATAAAGAAGAGAAAATACATTTATAGTACTGTCTTGTATTTATATTTTAAAAAATCCACATATAAATGGACTTGCACAGTTCAAATCTGTGTTATTCAAGGGTCAATTGTATTGATAGCAACATGAGAGCCATCAGTCAACAAATGTTTATTGAGCCTCGTAGAACTGTTTGGCAAATAACTATCACAATTTTTATAAGACGAGGCCTTCCCTGAAATAGAGAATGAATTTGCATCATGGAGTTTTAGAGTTGTACCTACCATTTTGGCAAGCATAATCTTTTATTAATGAAGTTTCTTTTAAGTAATAAAATGTCAACTGAGGAGACTCAAGGAATAGAGTAATGACGATAGATACGGATAGACAAAGAGAAAGAGGTTTTGGACTCGAGAAATAAAACTTTGGCAAACTGAGGGTTGGTAGGTAGGGATGACAGGTTGGAGGGCGGGGAAAATGGGTGATGGACATTGAGAAGCGCACTTACTGGAATGGGCACTGGGTGTTAGTGATGAATCATGGGAATGAACTCTGAAGCCAAGACTATACTGTATGCACTGTATATTAGCTAATGTGACAATAAATTATTAAAAAAATAAAATTTTGGAAGTAGTTTGGCTTTGAGGAATTCAGATGATATAGCTTAGATTTATTCCCTTTCTCATACATATATATGAACATGTGTGTGTGTATGTGTGTGGGCAGTTGTCTTTAGTGCTGATCTCATTCTTCAATAGCTCATTCACTATACATAGTTCACCCCCAAAATTCTAGGCTTACACATTTATATCTTAGCAAGTATACCTAGTGAAAGAGATCATTTTTGTTTTGAATACTTACAAAATGTTCCCAAAATTGAGATACTTTCAACTCCCTTGTTCTCTGTAACTGTGGCCCATGGGGATAAACCAGAGTGAAACAGCATACCAATTCCAGAGGAAGTACACAAAACTATTAACACAGGCCGAAGAAGCCAGTGTCCACAGATATTAAGAATCACAGTAGAGAAAAAGTATGAGGAAAATTATACAGTATGACATCATACTTGGCTTATGGTCTTAACTTACTATCTCTTAACTTCAATGTTGATGTGTATGAACCTCACACAATTCTATAGTGGTCACTTGACTCCAGCATCCTCCATTCATCAAGATTCCTGTCTCAGCCGAAGGAGGCACAGTGTCGGCTTAGGCTGGGGTACTCGAGACTAGGTTTGGCATGAGAATGAAATGCAGGTAGCCTAGTGCTGTAGGTTTGGAGCAATATGAAGCTAACCATTGTCAAAATTCTAGGCCCACATTGCCACCTCTCTGCCAGAGACCTCTATCTACTTATGCCTCAACATGATGAATCCATCTGTTCTCAAACTCACCACATTCAGTGTGTCCCATGCTGAACTGATTCTCTTTCCTGTCAAGTCAGTTACTTCCAATATTCTATTTAGCTCTTTACGATTACTCATGATTACTCCTTGCTAGCCTCCCAATAATGTCTTACAAGCTATTCCTTTAAAACAAAACTATTTATTTAATTTAAAGTTTGACTAAGGAGTTTACTTGTAACTGTGAAAAGTATCTGTCCCATCTCTGTCTCCTAGTTCCTTGGATCCTAGTGCAGGCTAACACTGCTTTTAGTTTCTGGTATGCTAACCCAATAAAATAGCTAGGCATACACACAAATGCATACTTTTGTTTAACCTAAGGTAAGTTTTATTCTGGGCCCTGCCTTGAATACTTTACAATACCTTCAAGAATGTTTTTATGTTCCTTTAAAAAACTCATTTTTAAATGGATCCATAATGATATAGTATCCATGTAACATATGTACCCAGTGATGAGTACATATTTCCAACATTTTTCCTATTGTAAACAATACTATAATGAATGACATTGTACATATATCTTTTTCTTATTGAGTTTATAGACTCTTTAGATTCTTATCTATAAATACTAAATGTTTTTATCTAAACATGTAGCTTGCTTTTGACTTTTTCTTGCTCATGCAGAATTTAAATTTATCTAGTTGATGGCATTTGTTTTTCTTTTATGGATTTTGTGTTTGATATAATTAGAACGGCCTTTCCCACTCTGAGACTATTAAGAAACAAAGTAAAACTAAACTTTTGTGTTGTCTAATGCTTTCATGAGAATCTTATAGCACTGCTTTGATTCTATTAGAATTATCTCATTCTCCATTTCCTCTGTTTCCTGATAGATTATAAACTGCATTTTTAGAGCCTCACAGGGTTTGTTGCCTTGTACTTAATACTCACTCAAAAAATTTTTCTTCAATGGGAACAAATTACAAACATTGGTCTTTTCAGGTATCTACAGGAGTATATCTAATACAAGTTTGAAGCTTTTTTATGCTTATTTAATTAACTCATTTTCTTTATAGAATCATTTTAGGTAAAAACTAATATTTGAATATGGAACTATTTTCTATTAATGACTGACATTTTTCTTTTGATTTTTAGAAAGTGGCACTCACCTACTTTCAAATGAAATTAAAGGTTGGATAGTTTGAAAAGAAAGGAAGGGATTCTTAGATGAGAGTGTGGTTTTGATTTTAGAGAAATGTAGTTCTGAGGTTCATTTCTACACGTCGAAGCTGTGTAAACCAGGGCCAGCTTCCACATAATATGCAGCTTATGAAACTAAGACTCAGTTTCCTCATCCATGCAATGGGGTCAGTAGCAATTAGCCCATTTAGTTGCTGTGAAGTATAAATGAGGGCATGTAAATAAGCCATTGATTTCTTTAAAATTGAAATGATATGCCAATAGGCATCATTAGATAGACTGAAGCCCCTTTGTAATGCTGGATGCACACTTTATTTCACAAGATAACCTCAAAGTGTCAGGTAATTGCTATGCACAGTGGCTAGGGGATCAATATAACCCACACACTGAGGGTGAGGCCATTTCAGAGTTTGAAGTAACTTGTGAGCAATATATATCTGAAAACAGATAAAATGCGAAAATTCCAATTGAATATTATTTTTTTCAGCCCTCAAGAAATTGATACTGTACACTTTTCCATGGGCAAAGTAGGGGGTTTAAGGAGATGATTAGAATGGTGCTAATTCTTTTCCTTGAATTTAGTTTGATCTTTAAAGTGTTTTGACATTTTTTGACCTGTATGACCTCAAGGAGTTTTCCTTTATTTTCTTCATTACCACCAGGACTCTTGGAGTTCAAAGTCCTTTGGCCTCACCACTGCTTTGGTTGAGAGATAAGGGAACTTCGGATCCCCCTACTTCTCCTCCGTGTTTGCCCCTCTCCTGACTTCCTCTCCTAACGTCAGCATTTTATCATCTCACATCATCTTAAACAGGAGAGAGGGCAAGATGGCGGAGAAGTAAGGAGCTCCGTACTTGCACTCGCGCCCATACATCACACAGAAAAGATCTGAAGCCATTGGAAACCTTACAAAACCTGAGAGATTGGGAGAAAAAAG